>NC_079165.1:72229912-72272412 GCF_947568905.1 Ostrea edulis | reverse complement strand
TAAAAACCTTAGAATTTTGTAATAATTATTAAGATTTTGAAAATTTATGACGTGAAGTTGTTATGCATTAGGAAACTAAAGACAGATGAAGGGAAATTTTTATTGATTAATTTCAGCAGCAAAATGTTCAAGAAAATAAGTACCCGCGACGGGACTCGAACCCGCAATCCCCGGCTTAGGAGGCCGGTGCCTTATCCATTGGGCCACGCGGGCGTTGAATTGTTAGCGAGAAGATTAAGTGAAGTTTCAAATACTCATTGAACTTGCCACTTTAAATCCCACTACAGATCGTCTGTCAACCGGGCATGCATGGCCAAGTACTTACTTTTAACGCGCGCGTTTAATTTAATGCGAGAAGTCTTATCTTTTAAACTCCCTAGCCTTCCACTGAATTATCTTGAATAAATGGTATCTTGAATAAATGGATGGGTAACATTTCTGTACTTCATCTTCAAAGATTGAAGAATCAAAGATTCAAAGATTAAAAAAAATCATTTAATTTCGGGAAATTTTATTTTTAGTCTTCAGAAATAGGCCAACAGATTGTGTACATCTAATCGTATCTTAGCATACATGTATACGAAATTAATGACCCATGACCCAACTGGAAAAGCAACAAAGAAAAATACTTTGCACATGAGGATAAATATTTAACAACTCATTCTAGAATAAAACAAAATAAATATTCGCCGACCCACCGAGACTTTGTGATGAAAAAACAAGGTGCTCGGCGGCAGATGCAGACGGAATAGGCATTATGCTGGAAACTTTTTGACATTTATTCGTTCTCCGTTGAATCGCAAATGATGCTTTCGTAGAAGATAAGTGCTAACGAACTGAAGAAAAAGATTTACAAAGATATTCCCCTTTTTATCTTATTTAGAAAGGAGCATTTTCAAAATATCTCCCAGAGAGAGAGAGAGAGAGAGAGAGAGAGAGAAAGAATGTTTTTCTGAACATCTGTTGCCAGTGCACAGACTGTCGCTTTCGATAACTCACCACACAGCACGGGGGCATAAAATATGTTTTTCTACCTGCAAATTATCGTTGACTTGGTCGTCACGAACGGCTTATTTGCTGGACATATTCATCTACGGTTGCGGGCATGACCATGCGAAGAAGGGCCATTAGATCGATAGATACGAGAATTGCACGGTATCAAATCACCAAAATTGGTCGAAGGAAGTTTATAAATAATATATACTGTTTCTAAATTGCTAGTAGTATAACCTCTTGGCGTCTTGCATTGATGATTTTCAGTTTTCAAAGAAAAATACAAAAAGGAACCGTGCGCCACTTTGTCACCATCCTTTGACAATTTTTGTCACCAAGTTCGATAGTCTGTGATTTTACGACTACAATTAAAAGATCTACAAATTGATATGAAATCCGGCCACTGTGTTAGAAGAACTCTACATGATAGACACGCGAAAAAGACGCACTCCCTAGATTTAATTTCATAGACCCCCCCCCCCCCCCCCCTCAACTTTTCGAATCCTGAACGTAAATTCTACCGGTACCATTTATTCTCTCCGTGTCCAAGCTCTGATTTTGCACCCCCTTTTGGTTTTTAATTTCAAATTGATCATAATCTCATTGTATTTGTTCATGGTTTCATCTCACCACCTACAGTCGGACGGTATGAATTGGACACTGGATTAGGAAAAGCCTTTAATAATTAATGTGAAATTGTCTCCATCTGGCTTTAAGTTATTCTTATTTTTAAAATGGTCGGGTCAGTTCTCGCTGATATAAAAGTGTCCAATAAATTATCGAGTCAGACTTTAACTAATATTATGCATGGATTCTCCATAGTCCAAAGAGAAAACACAATTGTGAATGCGCTGTTAAAGCCGATTTTATGCAGGCTTTGGAAATCGAAACTGTAACATGACCCTAAGTTTTTCGTATAAAAAAGTGAAAGTTTGATAGTGTCAAATTCTGATCATCAATATCCAAAAATATATTCATGAATTCTTCAGAAATTCGAGCGGACGAAAAGCTAGTGGCCATTTTACGACTTATAAACCGGAACATGACCTTTTAGCTTTGGATAGATTTCGGTAGATAAGTTGTAAATACGTAAAATTATCGCCTTATCGCTTTTCTACTTCATCTGTATGACCAGAAGTAATGGATTTTGTTATCATTTCCCCAATTTTTCCATGATTTACAGATCAAGTATAAAACCTACCCGAAATTGCCATTGGCACTGTGGGCAAAGGGGGACTACTCTAGCTTGCTTATCTGAAAACCTTTTATATTTCATAAACTACTACTTTTTAAAAACGAATCCTGAAGTTATATATTACATTTAATTGTTGGCAAAGATTTTTTTTATGCTTTGTTCAGGTTTTATATTTTGTAAGAATGTACTTCAGTAGTTTAACCTCTTGGGAGTCTAACAGTCTTACATTGATGATTTTTAGTTTTCAAAGAAAAATACAAAAAAGATCCGTGCGTTTAAGGCCACATACTACTGCGATGCTTCTGCCATTTTTTTTTCTAAAACTCTTTATCTCATCTTGTATGATTTCCGAAAAGGTTTAAATTGTACATGTATATATATGTAGCAGTATCATTGTAATTCGTACATCGGTTTGCTCGATGACCAGTAGGCCTAATTATGTAAAGATCCTGGATTTGATTTCGAATAGATCCTATGACTTTTCTCCCCTTCATTGGTGCAATAACTTAAAATGCTCTTACATATAACCTTCTGTAACACGTGTATACGAGCTGAATTTACATCTTTACTTGTGACAACCAGGTACTCTTAAAATACGCAACTCCAAAACAGATCCGGCCAATAATATGGTAATGTACCCTATGGTTTTTGGTAGAAACATTAGACCTCTAGAATATGAAATGTCACGAAAAATTATGTATCAATGAGAAACAGCACGCGTGTTCTCGCCAAAAGGTTCCCTGTGGTTTCATGTCGTCTTAACTGTTTTACAAAACAGCCGTATTAGTAAGATTCTCGAGTGATTTCGCGCGGTTTGTTCAATGAATGACAAATCAATGGCCATGCATGGGAAATATTACGCACAATGTCCTTCGTCAGTTTGGGGGATTGTAATAATTGATGGAGGACATTGTGGTCTGGTACAATAGATCCACATAGCCTCATCAAGAATGAGTGGACCATGGACGGAGAGAAAGGACCATTTCATTAAATCCTCCACCCGCCGTCCTGACCACAATGTGGACCCTAACGTAACATCCAACATCAATCAAGTTCCGTGTTAGAAATTGCCAACCTTTCCGATTCATTTGTAAACAAGTATTGGGTAAGAATTCAAGATTTTCACACTCGAAATAGCATTCATAAAAACAACGTTTTAATAATCAGGATTTCCGATTTAAAATTCTGCAAATAATATACAGAGAAGGATTAGAGTTGTCGATCTGAGCGGCTCGCTACTTGAAAATATTCAGACAATGGCGGTGTTAGGATGATAGGTGGAATAATCCTGACTTATAAAAGGAAATGCTTGCAGTATTTGAAAACCTAAGACTGGAGATTTTTACTATACTTTAGTAGGGCCTAGTATCGTTAAGCAGCATTAGGATTAAAGTGAAAATTTCCAGCATTAAAACCAGCAATTACTGTGTATTACTTCATTACTTAAATCATAAAAACACTAGACATTTACAAACCCCTCATATTTTGATAGTTTAACAATAATCTTTCAAAATACTAGGCTCATAAATTTGTTCAAAGGAAAATTCAGCACAGGTTTACCATTAATGTGAAATAACTCAGAAAACCAATGCCCAGTATCTGTTCCTCTCAACATATATAATGACTAGCAAAATTGTATCATTGATAACTTTTATTTTTCATATTTTTGTATAAAAATATATATTTGCTTACAGCAAATAAAATAACAATATACAAGTAAAAACAAGTTAAATGCATTTCGGTCATATAAACAATGCTGCCAACAATTTGTTGCCGTGACAAAATCATAAGAAAATGTTTCCCAATGCAAGAATTTTTTTATGTCTGTTGCCCTATATCAATATAGAATTTGATGTTAAATACAGCAAATTTGATTGATTTATACTGTTTGTAACAATTAAATAGCTTTCAATTTGTTGATAAATACACAGTTTGTTGAAAATCTGAATGGTTAATACTTTTCATGAGAACTTTTCTGTCCAAAGAGATCATTTTGTTTATGATAAACATGTATGTAAATATTGTACCCAAATTGGATTGTACGTGAACCCATAAATGCATCTCGAAAAAAAAAAATTTGTGTAATAATACACCATGAACATTGAACATTATGCAGATCAATAACACAAGTCCCCAGTAAAATATTGCATAACAAAAATAAATCTTGGTTAACAAGTTTCTGTATTGTGTAGCACTCTGTTTTAGATTGTGAAGTTTTTGTTCTGAGAAATGACTTCTTGACTAGAATCTGAGGAACACACGAGATAATATAATAACATCATCATACGAAAACATCCGGCACTTTTTGAATGCGTACTTCAATTGGATATTCATCCGCATCGATTGTGTAGCTGCCGGATGTCGTAGTGTCATCATCATCGTAACCCGTAGCAACGCTGTCTAAAGTTTCATCTACACTTCTTGCTGCATATATTCCACTGGAGAAGTGTCTGTACGACGGGATGGATGATGCAGGACTTGTGGAAGCCTTGGGCTGGTAAAATGTCCTCACATGAACAGGAAGATGATGTGATGTGTCCCCCAATAGTCTGGGGTACTGCTGTAGCTCCACCAAATTCTCATACAGAGGGGGTGGCTGGGAGTATGGGTGATGTTGATAATGAAGATTATGGCTGGGGTTTGGGGGTGTTCCTCTTCTTCCAACCTGTGAGGGACCAAACTTGCTTCGAATATCATCTGCCAAACAGAAATCAAACCCTTAGTAACATTTCTTTTTAAATTCCACCAAAACAAACATACAATCACATTTCTTTTAATTTACATGAAAACAATACACAATCTAATTCTTCTGACAACATTTCAAGTAAATGACTGCACTCATAAATATTGCAGCTGATCATCTGATGACATTTAATCAATATCAACATTATAAAATCTTCTTTTCTTGATGATAAACATTTATCATTCACAACTTCTCATTACTGTTGTCATTTCTATTGTTTGGAATGAATTATTTATTATACCCTTAAGATTTTCTCACAATCTTTTCCAGAAAAATTATCTTTCAGGATCATTTCAATAGAAGAAAAACCCCAAATACTTTTCCTATTCCACATAATGAAATTGTTTATTACAAGCTATATCATTCTCTCTGTAACTGAATTCCTACAGTGTACAACAAAATTTGACTCCTATCCATTAATGACCTTTTAGTTAAGATGACAATTTACTCCTCTCTCTGACTTGTACGACTGAAGAATATGAAGTGATTCTGCTCCAGCATGATGCAAATACAGCTGTGTAATATGAGAGAAAAATGACACCCCCCCCCCTCCCCACCCCCATTAATGAAAATGTTATTTCAAGAGTCCGAGATACAATATCCCCCTATTATCCCGAGATCTGAGTAGCAAGTACCCCCTCTTACAGTGATGTAAATTATGAAGAACCCTCCTTCCTGCACGATGAGAGCAAGTTTATGATGCACCCTCCTAGCTGTGTGACGAGTGACAAGTTTATGATGCACCCTCCTAGTTGTGTGATGAGTGACAAGAACAGACACCTACCTGTGTGATGAGAGTGAGACATGGTGCTTCTGGTTTCTCCTTCACTGATTCCTACACCACTATCAGACTGGATTGTCTCCCCTGAGGTGTCACTGTGATTGTCTGGTCTTTCTTTGTTAAGCTGAAAACAGAAAACCATATTACAATAAATCGTCCATATAGAAGAACCAACCAATGACCATTCAAATTTTCTCAATACTCGTTCACATTTTGTTAGATATTTAAAACTTTGGTACAATATTGAATATCTGACAGTGCACTCCAAGACTTCAGGTGTTTCAGTGTCCTGTCTTCAGGAGCAGAACATGACACCATACGCTAATGGTGTGGAAAATCTTGCTCCTAAATGGGATTCAAACTCTGATATCCCGATAAAAGACAAGGCTTTGTGTCGTAATTGCATCCACAAAAATTCAGATGCACTGACAAATAGGAAGCCATTTTGCAGATCATGGCAGATAAATTAAACTCAAAATCTTGTGTGAAAAAGGCGGTAACCGAGCAGGACCAAACAATTGTTCTTTTAGCTGTTATCTGCTTAATGTTTTCGAATGATCAGGAGGCGAATAAAAAAGATAATAAAGGGCTGCTTATAGGTATCAGCCATGAATCTCTTCTTCTCAATCCTTGATTAGAATGGGTGACTTTGTTTCAGACAGAAACAATGTAACTACATTAAGACAAGTTCAACCCATTTCCTTATTTCTTTACTGACACTCAAAGAAATATCAGAGACCCCTTTTCTGTTTGTCAAAAGAAAACAGAGCCTTTTAAACAGGTGTCAGATTTTACTGTTTACATTTTCTTCAGATATGAATCGATTGAACACCTTAAAAAAAGAAAACTTCCAACAACAACAAAAAACCACCCAAAAAGTTGAATTGTCACTCCGAAAAACAAAGCTGTGGTCTCATAGAGCCCTTATCAAGATTCCTGCCAAAGATGTATTTATTCTACCTGGCTTTACTGAGAAAAAGAAAGAGTGACTTCTGCTTTATTATCCCTTGATAATGATTTCATTCTTGTAAAAGTGCACACTGGTGGAAAGATCATGTGACTGATTGTTTGAATGAGTAACCAGTGCAAGTCATGAAAATTGAAAACTCTGAACTCTTACTCCTTGTAAACTTGTCAATGACTTAGAAAAACAACCCAATATTTAATATACACCCTAACCCCTCTCACCCTACCCCCCATGCATGAACTCATCATAGCAAGTTCCGGTGTACCTCGGCAAGCTTACTCTATACTGTGTTTGCATGAGTGTTCTTATACTTTCTAATTCTCTAGATACTCAGTCACATTGACCATCTGTTGGTCAGTTATATACCTCTGAGCTGTGCCCTGGCCACTGTTTGTCATGAGACTGGACCAGTTTTTGGTGAAGTCTAATGGAAGCCATTCTGTTTAACTCTGACTGCCGGGCCTCGTCGTTGGGTGATTCACTTCTGCTGTGTTTGTCCCGGCCGACTGCAGGATCTGGTAACTGTAAAAGGCAAAAAATCAAATTTTGACATACTTCATTTTATATGTCTTACCATTTCCTTAGGTAAACAAGAAACTGCTTAACAGGTTATTGCTACAAAAAGACTCAATGAATACAAAAGCTGTCACATTTTAAAAAGCATAAACATTATTTGGCAATAAAGACTTTTTAAGTCCTTTTCTTTTCAAAGTATAAAATTAAAAACATGCAGTTACAATGTACATTAAAACATTCATTCAATCAAGATCAATTTTTGTAAATAAATATTTAAAATGACATTTTTAGCCCATAGCCCCACATGTGTGTTTATAAAAACAATGTAATACTAACAAATATTAAATTTCCACCAACATGATTTTGTTTTGATTCATCTAGACTGCAATTCAAAACAATTTTTTTAATGAACTTTACATGTTAATCCAGGGAACCCCTTTTAAAACCTAGTCCAGTGTTTTTGTAGGGCCTAGAGGTGTCTTAATCTAAAGTTGACTGACATCTGAGAGTTTTTCAATCACAGTTCCAAGTACCCTTGATTGCAACACTATTCAAATAAATAGGACTACTGGAGAAGCAAAAAAATAGTAGAACTATACAGATGTCATTTCTTGAAATAAGCTTGTTGCATATTCTTACATGACGACAATGGTGCTCCTACTGTGAGCTCACATTTACCCTTTCTTTTTATGATATGTCAATCTGTCTACAAGAAGCTCTTTTTAATGGCCATCATACTTAAGCAGATTATACAATGTTTCTTATCCATGTGATCAAATTTTCATCACCACCATTTAAAATCTACAAATGAAGGATCAAAATTATTCTTTTTACCCTAATTAATGGTTTAAAGAGAGTGATGTTATTAGAGCAAAACTTATCCATCCCTCTTAAAATCACTATAGGAGGTCGACATTTTAACAGAGAGGGTATTCATTCAAATAAAGCAATGAGACAACCTGTCTAAAATCCCTTGGCAAAAAAAAGTCTAAACACATACCCAGGAGATGGAATTTTATAAATATAATACCTTCAAGGAATTTTTAGATTTCCAATTAATGACCAAAGATAATTTAAGGACAGTATATATACGATGGTTAATATGTCCAATTTTGAATATTTACCCTTTGCTGTTACAGCTATAATATGTGGTCATACAAGTCAACTCTTACAATGATAATTGTCATACTATTGTACCAGCTATCCGCCACCAGCTTAAAAATAGATGTTATTTGAAATTTTAAAAACTAAATTCAGAAAAAGAAGAAAGAAATATCATATTCCTATTTTATTTCTTGTGATTTAAAAAAAAAAAAAAAATTTAAGAATTGCTAAAAATATCTCTATCATTTTTAAAATGAAGTGAAATATTATAATATAATCAATTCAGGGAGCAGACAACAGAATCTCTTCCACAAACTTTCCCACCAGCCAATGGAAAATGATCATTATCTTAAAAACAGCTAGTTGATGATTTTGGATGATAAAATCCATATTGCAAATTTTCTGTCTCCATTTTCAAGTTCAAAGTTGATTATAACTATTACATCTGATTATTAAATTGAAATCCCCTTTTCCATGTTCAAATACATTGTCACATATGGAACAGATTTAATGTAATTCAACACTTGGTTGCTTTTATTAGCATTTTCCGGCCATTTCATACACCGAGGAGTAGATATTAATATTCTCAGATAAAATACATGTTCTGGGTGTTAAAAGTGTCAATTTTTGGCTAAAACAGCCCCTAGCTGAAATCTAGTGGTTCATTAGGAATGTCAATTTTATCAGTAGGGTGTCTGGGTGTTACTAAAATCTTGTAATTCTGAATAACAACAGATCAGCTAATCTACAAAACACATGATACCTCAGGATACACACATGTTGTCTTATATAGACAGAAACTCTACTCTTACCAATGAGTCCAATTTCTGATCGAAAACGTTTTCTTACAATTCCTTCTTTTTTTTCATTCAAAAGAATAAAAATCATCCTAAAAAGTGCAATTTTTTGGCTTATCTGTGGTCAGTGGTTGTTGTCAATCTTTAATTTCATGTTTACAAAATCACAAAGCTAATCTAATGATAAGTATTCTGTTTGCTTATAATCCATTTTGCTAAGGGTAGTTGGTTGACTTAAGATCAATCTTACATCAGGTTTATCAGTTTAGTTGTGTCAACAGAGACCTGCACAGTTACAGGGCTACCTCTGATCACAGGACACATTCTGTCTCTCCCCTCCTTTCCTTTTCTTTAAACAAAGAACTCTGTGTGTCTGTTCGTCCCTAAACGCATGATCTTTATACGCTAACAACTTTGTTGGAGACAGTTAGTAGGATGGGGACTGCTCTTTATACCCAGAGGAGCTCAGTTATAGCAAGCCTTTTGTCAAATTCAATGTTCCAATGGTTTTGGAGCCAGAGCTAATCTATAATTTTCTCTATAGAAACTTCACAAAGAAGTGACGATGTGTATAAGTTTTTTGAATTTTCCATTTCACAAGCTTTTTGAACTCCAGACTGACTTAGTGATTTTGTGTGTCGACAAGAATACGAGGCAGTGCCCTTCAATAATGGTATACTGACTGTTTGGAAAATAGTTCACAATGTGAAATCAATAAACACATTTGGTGACCAGAAATTGATTTCTTGACATGTGAAAAGGAAATAAATTACAATAAAGCAATACTACCTGGGACCTGCCCAATAATTTACACCTGATGTTGAAAATTAATTTAGAGCACAAAATGTTACCAAAAAGCACAGAAATAACTTGTTTCATATTTATGAAGACCCCCTTGAATGTTGGAACCTTAAATAAATTTTTGATTGGTTTCATATTTCTTTAAAAAAAATTGAGCACAAAGGGCAATTATATAAAAGTTAAAATGATACTGGCTTCTTATTTTTCAACTCTAGATAGTTTTCCTTTTATATAGGAATGCATGTTTTGAAACCGAGCACAAACATTTGGAATAAAGTTTTTTTTTTTTACAACATTAACAAACATTTGGAATTTTATATTTGTTCATGATAAAAGACAATGTAACAGCTTCTTTTAACTCACCTGATACATGTTCTGGCCGTTCCTTCTAACCCCCTCTGCTTCATCACTGTAGAACATGCTAACATTCTGCCCTGGAGCAACATACTTTGGAGGATCTAAATACACTTTTGGACAAGTATTTGCATTTGCTTTTGCTTCAGTCCGTGCATTTAACTCCTTTCTTTTCAAATCTCTTCGCCTTACAAAAAATATTGTAATAAGAATGGATGTTGACAAGACGAGCGTGACCACCACAACTGCTACCACGATTCTCATGTTTAGCTCATCATCTCCCTCAGAATGTGTCGCCACAGATGTGGTGGTATTTGTTTTCACAACCACCAAATGTAAGTTCTCGTACTTTGTAAGAGGCTGGATTCCTTTATCTGAAACAGCAATTCTGAGAAAGTAACTGGCCACATATCTAACATGCAAAGGCCTGGCCACAATGACTTCCCCAGTCAAACTATTGATATTAAAGATGTCCGAATCATTCCTGCCAGCTATGGAGTACACAAGAGTTTTATTCTCTCCTTCATCTATGTCGTAAGCTTGAATCTGGGCCACCATCATATTCAGTGTTGAGCTGACCGATACTTTAACAGTGTCATTAGAAGCATTGGGGAACACTATGATTGGTTCATTGTCATTGGCGTCTGTGATATCCACCTGAACAGCCACTGAGTTCCTGTTGGGAGGGTTGCCATAATCTGAAGCAATGGCTGTAAATGTGTACCTATTTTTCACCTCTCTATTAAGATTCCCATTGACTACCAGGGTTCCATTGGGAGTCAGGAAAAAGGGTACCTCTGAATGCTTAGGAAGAGAGAATAAAACTTTTCCATTATCTCCGTAATCCTTGTCAGTGGCCGTCAATTGAAGAACGAAAGTATCAAAAGGCACATTTTCTTGTACAGAAGCTCTGATCTGAGTCTGTGTAAATTCGGGAAAGTTGTCGTTTTTGTCCTGGATATTCACAACAATGGTGGCAGTGGAGGAGCGTGGGGGATCTCCAGAATCCACGGCGTAAACATGAAAGCGATACTGCGGCACAGTCTCTCTGTCGTATACCTTGTTGGCACGGATTGTCCCAGTGTCTGCATCCACCGTGACGTCAGCACCAGCATCGCCATGAAGTTTATAATGAATCCTAGCATTGTCGCCAAGATCATTGTCAGTGGCTAAAATCTGAATGATGGCATCTCCTGGTTTGTTGCCTTCCGGAATTTTAGCATGATATTCATTTTGAGAAAATCTGGGAGCCTGGTCATTTTCATCAGTGACTTGCACTCTAAAACTTGCATTACAACTAAGGGGTGGTGTACCAATGTCTTGACATCTGATAATCACAAAATGTTCATCCATAGCTTCACGGTCCATTGGTTTATCCACTGTCACTTTATATTCCTGGACCTCCAGCTTCTGAAGTGTAAACTGATTGTTGCTGATGTTACAACTGACAATGCCATTTGCCCCAGCATCATTGTCAATCACTCGGATATGGGCCACTACAGCTCCCCTGTTGGCATATTCTGACACTTGGGCACGATCAGAATCAGTCAGCAAGTTGATCTTAATTTCTGGAGGATTGTTGCCAGAGTCCTGTACATAGACATTTACAAAAGCCTGGGTCATGTAGGGTTGTTCCCCTTTGTCATATGCCTCAACAATCAATCTATACTTCTCACTCGGCTCATAGATCAACTGTTTTGCAATTTTAAGTTCTCCAGTGTTTTCATTTACGAAAAACAGTTCTTGTACTTTTTCTGGTTGGTTCGTGCTGATTTTATATAAAATTTCACTGTTTTTGCCAATATCCTTGTCAGTGGCTCTTAATTGAAGAATGGTAGAATTCACTGCAATTTCTTCCTTGACGCTCACATTATAATTGGAATTATCAAACACTGGACTGTTATCATTGATATCATCAACAGTTATGTTAACTCGCATCATTCCAACTTTTGGAGGAGAACCACCATCATAAGCCAGAACCTGAATATCATAATGACTTCTTTTCTCTCTGTCTAAAGATTGATTGACCACTAATTTCACTGACAAACTGTCATCCAGATTTTTGTAGAAAATGACATCAAATGGAGTTCCATCTGGTTTTACTTGGTATCTTTTTACAGAAAATTCTTCACTGTCTTGGTCAATAGCTCCATCAATGACAAAACTTTTGGACAGTACAGCACCTTCTGAAATCTTGAGATCAGTGGAAGACTGAGGAAATGCTGGTGTTTTATCATTGATATCTAAAAGATTCACCATGATCTGGATTTTCTCGAAAAATGCTGCAATTTCAGACTGAACTGCTATCTCTAATGGAATTGTACAATCTTCTTTGTAAGGACAAATTTTCTCTCTGTCCAAATTCTCTGCTGTTTTTAAATTGCTGGTTTCAGGATCTATGACAAAATAATGAGGTGATGGACTAAGAAATGAGTATTTCAATTTGTCCGTATGACTTTCATTATGAAATTCCCCGAGTCTGGCATCGATGAAAATGTTCCCAAGTGTCACATTGGCCCCCTGCTCCTCTGTGATATTATATACAATATCAACAGATCCACAACTAGTTACAAAGATCCACAGAATCCACGAGTTTCTCAGCACTGAGCCCATTGTGGGTCTGTTTGCCATGCTTCTCCTGGTTACAATGTGTCAGCCACTTGATTTTTCTCCATTAAAATTAAGATTTCCCTCTTTCCGTTGAGCACGATCTACTTGAGTCCCGACACCCTGAAGCGAGAAAATAACACAACCTGTTCAATATTGACACTTGTATTTATATCTAAATTATAAAAGACTTTGTGGAAATAAAATACTGCAATGATAACACAGACATTGATAAGACTGCAAGTAATTAAACTTACAATATTTAAATCAAACAGAGGTTTAAATAAGATTGGATTAAGACTGTGTAAAGTTTTCAAATAATTATCCCTATCAGTTTTTAAAAATTTCCTCTACAATGTTGAAAAAAGATTTATTTTTGGTCAAAGAAGCCTTCAGCAAAATTTTATTTCTATTTCTTAAAAGAAAATACAATATGGAGATTCTATGAAATTTGCCTTTGAAAATTCATATTCAATTACTTAAAGATCAAATTGATATAACCTAGATATTTCAAAGCAAGGTTTAATCTCATCTTTTAATCAGTGTCTATTTTTTATTTGTCCCACGATGTGTAAAATTTTTCTTACATGCACCATCAACTACCTGAAGCGCAAAAGTAATAGGATTCAAGTATTTTGTGAAATTGATAAACAATGTCAAAAATTTTACATTACTTCTCAAAATCTGATATACATTGCAAAAGTACACGGATATTTTGTTTCAAACATTTTCCTTGATATGTTAATAAAACATTTACTTATCTAAGTCCTGTCTCTCATTTCACAAACTGTAACTTCGTTTTCCAAGTTAGCAGATCTACGAAGACTAGGGTTGTAGATATATCAACTCTTGACATGCTACATAACAATTCCCAATAGTATCACATGTTGAACACCTTCCAAGTGTAATGTTATATAGAATGGGACCTGGGTCAGGCAAAAATAGCACAAATGACCAAGAAACTTATGAAGATACTGAATATCTTCATATATTCCCCTGCAGCATTAGCCAAAAGATAAAAGTGGCCTAATTACTTTATCGCATCACCATGTGGACTTCAGAAACATTTATTTTACCTGAAAAACTTCATACTTTCAATGAGAACAAATTAAAACCTACCTAAATCATTATGTCATCCTGTTCAAAAAAATAATTTTGTAAAATATCCACACATATAACTGAAATGAAATCTCTTTCCACATTTGTTACTTATACTCATTATTTGAAAAGTAGAATAATAAACCTGGATTTCCTAACCATGAAGCAGATTAGAGTCAAGATCGATAGCACTTAGCTCCACCTACTTCAGCTCAACAGCCAATCAAAACCCTGCTCTACCACTAGGTTAAACTATCAATCATATGTATTTTCCTCTCTTCTCTCTTTTTTTTTTTTACACTAACAATAAGGCTCACCCTGTGGGTCCTGGTGTTGGGGTATGCTAATGAACGGTTTGATGCCCTCAGTGATGACTGTCACAAACTTCAACAGAAGCCATGCTTCCCTGTCTATCACTCTACTGCAAACTGTAAAATATCAATTGCTTGTTTGTAAGAATTTTCCACTTTGTCGCAGAAAGCTTGAAATATATATCCACAGTTTTGTGACTGTAATCTAGCAACCCTTTATGTTTTTTTCAATGAAACCTCATGAAGCCGAGATCCCAAAATTATGCGGGAAAAGTTTGTATCTCTTTGTTATATTAAAGTTAAGAAAGTGCTATTCATTTCTGTCTAATATTGCTATTTTTATATTAAATTTGACCACAGTATTTATCTATATAAATAATATTATGTTTTGAAAATCAAATACCAATAAATTTCGGAAAAGAATATAAGAATATCTGATTTATCAAAAAAGAGATATATGACGGTTCATCTTTTTTTTTTTTTTGACAAAAGATACTATTTTTTTTTTCAAGAGTATGCTTGAAAAGAAAACCACCAGGACTGTGTGTATATGTATAAAGACAGAAGGACCCAATCAACCAAAATTTTAAGTGTTTACAGTGCCATTTCTTCAAATGTAAATATAATCAAAACTTCGATTGAAAGAGTGTCACCCAAAGAGCGAAATGAAGGACCCACTTTACTGAAATAAATAAACCAATTTACTTATAAGCAGGTACACGAAACAGTCTTTTATAATTTTAATTGAATTAAATTGTTTAAACACAATATCACGAAAGTCAGCATTCATGGTCACATTAAAACCTATTTACTTGCTTAAATGACCAAGAAGCAATTTTGTGACCATTTCTTTCAAGACTTGACACCTTCAATGAAATAAACAATTTTTCAGGGGCAAAGAAATTGATGACCATTACGGCAAAGTGTGGCATATGAATAGAAAAAAGTAAACTCTTAAGTCATTGTTTAGATATCCAGGTGGCTCAAAATTTCACCTGAATACCTATGTGTTGATATTTGTATTATATAAGTAAAAGTCTGAACCATGCCTATTTTCTCTGGACATCTGAATTGTGAAGGTCTGGTGTGAAAGAAAAATTCTAGGGTTATCAGTGGATAAAAAGCAAAGAATGCTTCCGATAGTGAAGTTGTAATGTGACAGACATAGCACACACTTTCAATGATTAACCAGTATATATACACCTGTACAAATATTAACTGTAAGCTGTGAAATTTCAACACCCTACCACCAAACAACACATAGAAATCATGAAATGGATAAAACCTAAATAAATTTAAGTAAAAACATGGTACAAAGCTGCTTCGGTTTCAAGAAAATTGATGAAAATTTCATCAATATTTTTTCAATACTTCTTCCTAGCCATTCAGAGTAGCTCATATGGGCAGAACAAAGAGAAGGAATGAAAGACACTCCAAACCGTAAATTCTTAATAACTTGTAAAAGATACAAAATTTGGGTGAAATACAAAGAAAATGGTCATTAAAATGAGAAGACCTTTCCATCAAATCACTCAATTACAGCTGGAATTGGCTACTTTTTCAACTTTTCACCTCACAGCCCATATCAAATAGATGAAAAGAAAAGTCCTTAAAATTTCAATTTAACTTTCCCCTTGAAGGAGTAAAAATCGTCACAGCCATTGCATTTTGGATGCTAGTTTGTCCGTCAACATTACACAAACAGACATAAAAACCCTGAAAAATGCTTTTGCTTGGTTCATCCCCACTAAGAATAGATCTCAAAAACAGCTTTGTGCCACTGAAACTACATATTAGTCATCTGGTTAAGGCTTTAGAACCGAATTAGAACCGTATCATTCATGCAGTGTAAATCTCCTAATACAGTGGTATAAGGAAAGCTGCTAATCTTGATGTGAGGAATTATTGCCGTGAACAATTCCTTCCGTCTCAACAAAGGCCAACTCTACCAAAAAATCACCTCCATATCAGATAGGGTGACAAAAATTCAATAAAGCAGTGCCACATACAGAAATAACATTTATAAGATTTGGTGATACGTTCTGACATTGTTCAAGTTTACTCAATAAGAACCTATAAAATGATCACAGTTTTAAAACAAACAGGTCTCTTACTTAGAGTTCAAGTTTTCAGTTTATTGGGTTCCAACAGGTATTGTCCTATAACAAAAACAATACCCTTCCTAATAAACCTGTCTCATTTAAACAGACATCAAACTTTGTATATACATATAATGAAGAAGTGACTTGTATGAATGGGCCTGTCACAGTAACACATATTGCTACATTACTATATGGATCCACTCTGTCAGACTAGTATGGACTGTCCGTATCCACAGCAGTTACGAGACCGTTACACTCCCTTTTTCTGGAACAAAGACGGAAATGGTAATGACGCCGTCCGTGTTAGATTAATGGTATCAGGGATATCCCAAAGTCAAATTGGTCGCGAGTAAGCTCATCATTAGAGGGATAATACATAATCTTTTGTACTTGACCAGTCTCACCTTTAATAGTGATTAAGCAATATGGTATATTCTATGCTGGTACCTAAATCATAGCATAGTTTTAGGAAAACATACCGACTTATTGGCGAGTATATACTGTAATACAATTTCACCAGAGGTAACGATCAAAATCTTGCGGGGAAATAAGATTTCCCATTATTGGACAATTTGTTTGCCTTAGAAATCTCCATCATGAACTTTTTACAGCTCTGATTTCCCTATTTAAGTGTGCATAAGCCCCTGGTTTGTCAAATACACTCAGAAATGGTTTTAGTTGTATTGACAGATGGTTTATACAATTATTTCTTCTAAGCTTATCATGGCGAGGTGAATCACTTGTCGGCTATATGCAGTCAGCTCCATAGCCTTTTGAAAAACTTAGATCAGTCATTTCTTTATCATGAAGTGACGCAATAGTGGTCTAGCTCTACCCTTCAGAGAAAAAACTCCATTTCCTTAACAACTTTCACTGGACAATCACCAAGTATCAATATCAGGAACTAAATACCACAGACTAGTGCCACAGTGGAAACAATGGTCAGGTATTTTAAACTCAGGTCAGAGAAGGCAGGTGCCCCTCATCCTTTCCTTGTATCAAGAATCCCCCTCAGATAAGACCTGTCATCATTAAGTTTCACTGTATCAAGACACTCCACCATGACCCTGGAGATTGGGATCCCAACAAAATTGTCCATCTATCCATTTCCTAATAATCAGCTGATTACTGGTGTGAAATATACACCACAGATACAGGTAACTAGCCATTGACCACTGATATAAGTGTTTGCTGACCATGGCCAGACAATTTAATTAAAATGTCTCATAAATTGACCCAGAACAATTTGACAAACTTTTACCGAATTCCTGGCCCCACTTCATCTTCATGTAACTTTTAAATAATCATTTTAAAGGAAGATTTACATGTAATTTATATATGTATGTTGCTAAGCACAATGCTAGAGAGTTCAATATAGTTAACTTCAAAAACAGAAATATAATGGACCTCCGAGAAATGACACACAAGGACCCAACCCTGTTATCAAAATGAGGTGGACTCAATCATAGAGCAAACAAAAGATTGGACAATAATTCCACGAAGAAGACTTTTCATTTTCTGGGGTAGAGTTGATTCCACAAGTCATTCCTTCATTATCTCAGCTTGTATCCCCTGTACATGGACAATGTATGGCTTACATGGAATGCTAATTCCTGGTATCGACCTACCCTTATTGTTTTAGCTTGCTGGGCAAGGTGGGAGAGGGCAATCTAAGCCTACATGAGCCCTGTGTTTGTTCTTGGACAAATCCTGTTTGATCCTTTGCCTCGTAAGAGCAATTTTAACACCTGAAGATTGCATGTTATTGATGGAAATTTGAATGTTGGTTGATTTTGGCTTTGCACGGTAAAAATGAATTGCAGCTTTTAATTGACTACATTGTTGAAACAATGCCTGGATCCTAGATTCTAAAACATGAAACATCTGCTCAATTGTCTTAAGCATCATCTACGCAGTTCGTGTTATCTAATGAGCAAAACAGAAATGATGACACAAATAAAATCCAAAATCAAACATGCTTTCAAAACTTTTTTTAAAATTACATTTCGTGTAAACATTACATACCTGTTCTAAATTTGCCTGATAAATGTAAAGATAATCTGTAGCCAACAACCAATTGAAGAAAACCACTGAAATAGCAAACAAGTTTGTGCTAAAAAAACCCAGTAAATATCCGTAAAAAAGATATTTAAAGTTCACAAAAACATTGGAATTACATAATCTTGGCAGTCTCTTATCTAATTTAATAGGAAAATTACATTCCTGTGTGTACCATTGTCTGCCCGTGATTGATTTCCCCACAAAATCTTCTAAAATAACACTTCTGAATCAAACACATCTTTAAAAATCACTTACTTTAACACTTCTGTTAATCCTACTTCCGATGAGTTAACACAAAACCCAGTTTCGTTTCATGCAACCACTAAGCTATTGTAAATGAAGTGTACACCTAATAAAAACCTGGGTAACAAAAAATTACATTTTTATATTACCCACAGACTCCTAATTTCTATACTTCAAAGGAAAGTACCCAAATATTTTTTGCTAATAAACATATTAGATACATACCCATAGGACACAAAAAATAAAGATACTGGTCTTAATTACAACAAAACATACTGAACATCCATCATAATAAAACATCACAAAGGTGTAAAAATTTACATACAAACTAATCTGTTGACAATTAATTCACAAGATATGAAATTTACAGCTTTGTACATTTCAAAGGCAAAGTCTGCCTGAGGCAAGAGTTATCAACCCTGGCTAAACATAAGTTTTTAGGTAAGCATCTTTGATGTAAATAATACCAATTTATAAATGATATGATCGGTCAATGATATTAACACCCCTGGTAGCTCACATTCTTGGCCAAAGCCAGTGGTACCCAGATTGTTATGAGGCATGGAATTTAAGGGTATTTTCTACTGAGTGTTATATCAAACTTCATTATTCTGGCATCAAATCTCTGTAAAAAAGGGTGTTTCAAACTTGCTTTGTTTCATAATCTGTTGACAAGAAAAGTTTCATCATTATAAATGAGCTTTCATTATTTCAAACTCACAGTTTATGAACTCTATTACAATTGTCAATCAAAGGACAACCTGAAATAAACTCATTGGTGTTTTATTTCTCATTATGATTTATCCATTGAAAAAATGTGATGTCCTTTTATTCTGAATACAATTTTGTTATTTACTTAAAACTTCCTGCCCTAAGATGTAAACTTGTTCATGAAAAAGAGGATGAATTTTCTCCTTGAGGGTCCGACTGCCATTTATGAAGGACGTTGGTACAATGGTGAGAGAAAAAACTCTCCATCTTTTTCCCAATAGGAATCTTTCTTTCTACAGAAGAGCTTTTAATCTCTAGAACCCTGTCACAATGGCCCATCTTTTGCCTGCCTCAGAACTCCATCTTCAGATGACCGACTTGCCAATTAGTGAAGTATCTGTTTCAGAACCCCACTGTGCTTTGGGAACTTCTGAAAGGACTGCAAGGACTAGCCTGGGGTTGTAATGAGTGTTTGTTACAGATTTGTAGCTTTGGACAAACTGTGGGGTGACTGGGGTATCAGGCAACACAACTTAATCAGACAATTATCTGTTTATACTGATGATACCTTTGCCACCTCGAGATTGTCAATGCAAACAAATAGATAGCGGCAACTGGTAAAACTGTTGAGTGCACTTTTGAAACTATACAAACAGAAAGCAAGAGGCAAATGCATCACTCTGTGAAAAATGTGCAAAGTAACAAAATCTGAGTTTTTATCAAATTTAAGAATAAAATTCACATATGTATAGTAAGCCTAAAATAAAATGTGCATATATACTTATATATGCAGTTTATTTCTGGGAATTCCTGCTTAGATTCTTTTTTATTGAATGCTTACTAGATTAAATCTTTTATCGATTGTCATATTTCACATTTAAGTTCTTGATGTACCATAACCATGAAATAAATTGGGAACACTTTAAAGGTGCCTTCTGGGGGAGCTTAAACGAATAAGCAAACTTATAAGCCTATGCAAATCCCTCATCCAAAAATAATCAACAAAGCAAATCAAGTCCCCCAGTTTTTAATTTCAACATTTGTTACAGTCACCAACTGTTAATAACCGTCAGAGCTTATGAGGAAATAATACAAAGCAACTCAGGGTCTGCATTTACAGGGTGAGGGGGGTACTCAAGCCGAAGAACCCTGTACAAAGTACACCCACAATAGGGAGACTGAACACAGCTTATTATGGACACAGGAAGATTAGAGGTCATCAAACAACCATTTATCATCATCGCAGTGACAAAAACATGTCACCTTGTTAAAAATTTACACTATTTTAAACAATTTCTGAGTTCACAAGGTCGATTGATAGATGGGGTTCCTAGGCCTGAGCAAGCTCCTGGATGAAAATGAATTTTATTAAACAGTTACCAGGAAACTTCACCCTTTCATCTTTTACTTTTAAAACTTTAAATCAAGGCAAATTTCAATTTCAACTACTTACTGTTGTAACATAGATAGGAATTTAAAGGAACTACAACCGATAATTTACAGTCTGAATTTTTGTGGAAGATCCTCCAACTGAAATACATCTTCAAAACAGGAACAACTTTTGTCAAAAGAATATAGACCTGTGTAAATACCCATCATCTAAGGAAAAAATCTGTCAAAAGTATTTAAAAAGAGTAATTAAATCAAATTTTACTGCTGCAAATCTTGTTTTACTGTCAGATTTGATACCATTAATACATGCATCTAAATACTGGGCCCCGGGACACTTTTTGCACTAGAATTGATTCTTATATGCACAATGTGTCCTTTATCTATGCCTCTGTTCCCCAAATGATAACCGATTCAACCCTTCTGTTCTGACAGCGATAACACTGCATCCTAAAGTACTTTTAAAACTTAGACTATCTAAAGCAGCAACCTTCAAATTTACTTCAGACCAGAACAATACACCAGAAAACACCAAGTGAGCAGGAATAAAGGGCTGCATCATGCTGCCATTTGTTGTTATCAAAGGGTTAGTCTATCACTTGTATCAAGATTCATCAATACAGTATAACTATAATAATATTCTACAGTACAATAGACAAAAAAATAATGAAAAAATGAAGTACTATTATAGTGATTACTTTCATTACATGAGAACACATAGTGTATTTTAGGTCATTTTGGTGAGTTGGACTGTTGGCATTTTTAGTGTATGACAGAAATAAGCCAAACTACTTTTTTGAGGTAAATCTGCAAAATATTTCAGAAGCCAAACTTATCCGATATACAGTACTTCATTTGGTGAAATGCTAGATCTTAAATTCACAATCAAGTTTATATTCTGAGGGTCTTCATTCTATGCATTCACCTGCAGCACCATACTTGCTAAAAGGAAAACGTCATCAAAATATGAGAAATTGAAGTCTAACATTTAGACCTAAATCAAAATATTGTTTGCTTGCCCATAGCTGACACTCTGACCCATGAAATTAGCCTAACTCAAAAAATTTATTGAGGTCTTTTTCATCTATAATTTTTTTTTTTTATCATTTTAAGTCTGTTTTTATGTGTTTGTTTTCTTCACATTCAGATGTTTGATTTAGCACTCTGTTAAAGGCTTTAAAGCATTTTGATGATTGACAATTCCACGTACCAAAATTCGAATTTTGTTCTTAGTTCATTTGACAGCAGCAAAATGGCCAGCATCAAGAGAAAGTTTGAGAGCATGTTTTCCTCCAAGGATTGTTTCACTGTAGTGATTTATAATAAGCAATGTGGAGGTGCTTTTAAAAATGCAAAGAATTACCATTAATATATCTGTTAAGTTTAAACTATCAAAAAACATAGGGTGGCTAAGGATCAAAGGTGTATGCACACACAACATAAAATATAAAATAAGAAGGTGCAGGATAAGCAAAGAAAGACAGATCCATATACACAGCAATACTAGTTTTGCTTTTTAAAAAATATATATATACAGTGGAGCCTCATTAATCTGGACAATTTAGTTTCCAGCAAAATCGTCCGGATAAATGAAGCGTCCGGATAACTGAATCACATATTTTTTACTTTATTGATGCATAGTGAATTAAACATGGATTGGATTTAACCATTTGCATTAGTAAATAAATCATGATAATGTTAACATTTACATGAAAGGTGAAGATAACGAACAGCGGTCAATCTCATAACTCCTATGAGCAATACATTCCATAGCTCTAAAATTGAAATATACATTTGCAGTTTATTTGCCTATGCTTACATTGTACATGTATATTAGCACTACAAATAAATATATAAAACTGTGTACCGTATGCACTAAAACAAATAATGAAGCACTATATGTAACTGTAAATAAATAAATCATTAGTAACTAACATAATAATTTACACTTCAATCATTTCATCACACTTTTACTTCTTAAAGAGGCCGGCCATTTGCATCTGTCACGATTCACGGGTTCGGCGTGACACACATCACACAACACCTAATTAAAGGGACGTGTTGACGGGGTATAGGTAATCGCTTCAATTAGCCAGTTTGGCTTGTTTTCTTTATAATTTACACCTTGCTAAAATTGTCTGACACAGACCTTCCCTCAAAAAAATGACCGTCCGGATTAATGGTACAATTTCAATGCATTTTAAAGTTTTGTAGTAAAAAATGACCGTCCGGATCCGAAACGCGAATTTCCGGATTAATGATGCAAAATAACGTATAAAAATTCCATTCCTTAGAAAAATCGTTCGGAAGGTGAAGCGTCCGGATTAATAGCGTCCGGATTACCGAGGCTGACCACTGTACAGTAAACTGTTTCAATGATGCAATGAAGTACCAATATTAAAACATGCAGACTTTTGATATTTAATGATTCACAAGATGAGAAATATTTTTGCTATATATTTGTTAAAATTTGGTCTAGGAAAGGGACAAGAAACAACATTCTAATTCAGGCCTTATGAGTCATAGTACATTAATATTACTAAAATTTTCTAAAAACAAGAAAGGTTTTAGAAACATGTATGCCCCCATAATGCAAAACTGAAAAGGGTTATACACATGTATCATTTAGTTGACCTTCATGAAAACTTCTTAAGAAATGAATCTCTGTCCAATTTTCCATATGATACCGCTATCAAGAAAAAAATTATAAGATTCATTTATTATCATTTAATTATGTTGTTAAATAGTAAAATATAAATAGTTTCTCTCAACTAAAAAGCCTCGATTAACGTTTATAAATGATTTTGTTTTCAAATTCATATGACATATCAATACACAACTTATGACGTCAAAATAAGGTTTTCTTTGATGCAGAAATCAAACAAATTTTCAGCAAAACCAATTCGTCGTAATTTCATCAAGAAAATAAATATCAAATGACTTCAAAATCAGTAAAAAAGAAAAAGAAAACAAAAGCTTAAACATTTCTTAAACAAAGAGTACTTAGGTAAAATCAGTGTACCAAGTTTGAGCAAACATATCTTACTATGTCCAGTTTGACCTTGTGACCCCAAAATCAATAGGGGTGGAGTTATCTACTCCTTTGGATATACCAGTGTACCAAGTTTGGTGTCAATCTAGCAAATGATTCTAAAAATATTGAGGAGACAAAATATTACTATATTCAGTTTGACCCTTGACCTTTGAACATGTAAACCCAAAATCAATAGGATTGATCTACTCCTTAAGATGTACCAATGTACCAAGTTTGATGTCTGTCAGGCAAGGGTTCTGATTCTCAAAATATAGAGGAAACAGTACATCACTTAATATCCAGTTTGACCTTTGACCCTGTGAACCCAAAATCAATAGGGTTCTTCTACATGTATTTCTCATTATGTACCAGTGCACTAAGTTTGATGTCTGTCAAGGAAAGGGTTCTCAAGATATTGAGCAGACAATAACTTCCTATGTCCAGAGTGGATTGATCACCCTTACCAATGTGACCTCAAAATCAATAGGGGTCATCTACCAGACCAGTGTACCAAGTTTGACATCTCTCAAGCAAAGGGATCTTAAGTGGACAAGACTTGGTCTACAGACCAACTGAAGGACAGGTCGTTTTCAAAGAGGGGCATCATAATATACATAAGAAAGTACTCTATATACACATCAGTAAATTATGGTTTAAAAAATTGACAATCATTTCAGGGGCAAAATTAGGTTCAAAATCATATATTCATAGATATGAGAATGTCTGAACTAACACCACACCTGTACATAGCCCACACTTATTGACATAGTGCAGATCAGGACAGATCTATGAAACAGACCAACACTTGGTCACATTGACATCTGCTCAGCCTTCGGCCCAGTACATCAAATGAAATCCCAGTGTTCATAAAATATGTAAAGGAGACACAGTTTTATATCCCAATACACAGACTTCCCTTTCAGGTAGGAATTGTCTGAACAATAAGATATTAGCAGATAAGAGGGTTTACTCATTACTGATTTGTGTGTATTAATCTGATATAAAACCACAAAGTTTAGGCTGGTGGCTATTCAGAACGAGTATTATACACCTGGTGGACAACACAATACTAAAACATTGAACAACAGTGACTTTTTAAGGTCTCTTTCAGCACTTCAAGCCATGATTATATTCAAAACTCGGGGAGGTCACTTGAGTTTATGAGTACACATGTACAATAACATGCTGGTCTCTGTGTTCACTGAAATACTGTAATGTTCATTCCAAATACTATCATTATCTAAGTGTATATTTGCTGTATAATGAATACTAGTAACTTTTAAACAATTCATTTTGAACAACTTTCCTGGAATTCTTCATAATTTGATCTTTCGATGTTTAGTATAAAACCGGAGGTGTCCTAACATGACCCGTACCCTAGTGGAAAACACGACTAAACAATGACTGGAACATGGAAAACACTACTAAACAATGACTGGAACATGGAAAACACGACTAAACAATGACTGGAACATGGAAAACACGACTAAACAAATACTGGAACATGGAAAACACGACTAAACAAATACTGGAACATGGAAAACACGACTAAACAATGACTGGAACATGGAAAACACGACTAAACAAATACTGGAACATGGAAAACACGACTAAACAATGACTGGAACATGGAAAACACGACTAAACAAATACTGGAACATGGAAAACACGACTAAACAATGACTGGAACATGGAAAACACGACTAAACAAAATACTGGAACATATTTTTTTTGCATTCTATATTGTAATAATGACCAACTTTCTTTTGAAACAAAAATGTATAAATATCACTCACATATACTCCTTTAGATTAGTTGCTGGTTACTAAGAGTTAAATCTGCCCATCTGTGGATAATGAGTTTGAGTCTTGCAGGGTTTCTAATTATTTCTAAGTGAGTTTTTCACCAAACAAGGCAAATTTTAAAGTTTCCAGTTTAAACATTTAATTCATAACAAAATTCTTTGGTGCGTTATTTGAACAATAAAATGCTTTCTTTGGCTTGTTACATGTAAAAAGGGATAAAGGTTGCAAACATTGCAGAACAAATGCATAATCCATTTTAGCAGGTCTGCAATGTTTTCCAATAATTCCATTAAAGCCACAAAGTAGGTAAATGCAGAGTTTGTAGAATGTATTCATACGCCGACAGATGGCTCTAAAAACCAGACCTAACTAGATCTAAACAAAATGTGTCTTCAATGGATTCATAAAAACACTGTGAATGTAAATATATTTCCCTTAATTAGAATTCATAACCTTTGCTCACACCTAAAGTCTGCAAAGTAACACTATCAAACTTTGATATTTACTGTAGTACCTAATAATGATTTCAATAATTCTATTAATGGTTCAGGATCATGGCATAGCTATGGTCATACGAAGTTTTCATGATGTTCGTGTCAAGTGTGAGCTTCTAGAATTCCTGTAATAGGCCAGAAATTAATAATTACAGGAGAAACCGGTCAGTGAAGAGCAAGATGTTGATCAGACGCAATCTCCTGTGTACACATCATACAGAACATTCATATATACTGCTAATTTAAGTTTTGTTGAGAACATGCTTGTAGACTGGTGAATGGGCAGACAGACTGACATAGTGATTGCATTACTGTCTACTGCACAGCTATGTTGTAAGAAGGTATATATTCTAATATAATATTTTATAGTGCCAGCTGGTTTGCATATTTACAACATCCTGGGATTGTTTTGACATGTTTTCCTTCATATTTCAAGGTCATTGACTTGATTCAACAAGAACTTTATCTTGCATAAATAAAATTATTTTAAAAAAAATATTCTGTATTTGATTTTGTTTGTTCTTTTTCTAAAAAGATTGTATGTAAAGTGTGAAACATTTTCACAATTTCCATCACTTTACACAAAGCACAAATTCTTATATCACTAATGATTTTTCATTGGCATGTTTATGAATTATTTTCTAAAAATTGCAGTAATTGTTAAGTCATAATAAATTGTAAATTTAATATATATGTATTATATATAACAAAACTGACCAATTAAACAATTAACTATCCACCCTCAAATGAAACATAGGCTATGTGTCACCTATGTAAACACCTAATTAACACAGTCAAGCTAGCCCCAGGCATTCACTGTTATCCAGGTTAGGTCTGAGCGAAAATAATTATACACTTGATTGATGGTGTGTATACGCTACCACCACTTCCAGAGATCGAGAGGAAAAACAATGAAATATGTTTTACGGGATCCAAATTTCACTTTGAGAGATTGAGAACTTCAAGAAATCGAAAGTTCAAAATACATTTACTTAGCTATATAGAAAAAAAATTGGGACTGTGATTTCACTTTGAGAGATCGAGAACTTCTTCTTCTTCTTCGAGAGAGTTTGAGATATTGAAAGTAACTTTTTTTTGCAGCACGATTATAGTAACACGTTTTGAAAATGACATAGTAATAGTAACATAGACTCTATACATGAAACATGTTCCAATATACCAAACACAGCGCTACAGACCGCAGGCATTAATTTACCTCTTTGCTCTTGACAATGGACGCTTTCTATGTCTCCTGCAGCAGCTGTTGTCTATTTTTCTGACTGTAATACAAGAAATATGATTAAAGTTTATCTGGAGTGCATTAGAAATATAGGACAGGATCGAGACTTCAATGGCCGACAACAATGATAACTTATCAACTCCTTTTAAGATATAGAAAGATAAACATACATACACGTTCACATCTCTCTTTTTTGATCTTAAATGTTCAATAGTTTTAACTGAAGGTTATTTGTCAACATATTATATGCACAAGCTGTTCCATATGAAGTGAAATATTATCATCAAATTTCAAACCTATTCAACTCACAAAGTTATATACCACATGTAAGTTCATCTATTTCCCCCATCACTATCAACCAGTGCACTTTAAAATTTAATTTAATGACATACCCCGGTACACCACTTGGGTACACAATACACATGTCTGTAACTACATGTACATAATGCATATATCTAAGATATGTGGTACTGTCAATTACAATTCCAAAATGAGGTCTCAGTGACCTACTTTTGGGTCGTGACCCCCCCCCCCCCCCCACCCCCCCCCCCCCCCCCCCCCCCCCCCCCGGATGCTTCAACTGATGGTCCTAGGCCCCACAGCGCTCAAGATATGATACGGATATGATTTATGATTTGATTATGTATATAGTCATAAAATTCCAGGACACCAGAGTGATAATTTTTGGTTTGAAACACACCTTTTCCCAAGATGTATCAACTGACCAAGTTTGATAGTTCTAGGACCTCACAGTGTGAAAGATATATAACCTGGACATGAAAAATCTAACAGATGGACGGGGGAAAATTTATAACAACCTTGTCCTTTCAGTTTACATTGTATTAAGTTTCTATCTGATATTAGTTCAAAAGATAGGACCAAGGTTAAAGGCAAGAACAAACAGAATGAGAAAAAATACAATATGCCTCCCCCCTCCCTTTCATCTTCAACTGCATGATAATCAATCAATAGTAATATCCATAAAACTGTTGACTGCCAGAATGTAGGTACAAAACAGCATGACCTCACATTTATTTTGAATATTTAATAATGAGTTAACAATTCCGGCTTCTATAGAGGTGTGAAAATGAGTAATAACAGCACTTAATCATTGGGGGAACATGATACATCTTCGAGAACACCCTAAATTTTTGAGGATAAAAATTGTCAACTATATGCTATCGATATGACCAATATGTCACTCATTAAGTAAAAAACTTTCTGTTCATTAAAGCTCTCCTGTGTTGTGGGGTATTGTAGTGTACGCTGTCTAACACGTTTTATCAAGGCTACATCTGATACCTTGTCAAGAAATCCTACCCTGGGTTCCATTACAGCAGAGGATCTCCTGCACTTGGAAAATAATTGTCCATTTGTCCTCACATCACTCCTGAGTGTTGAAAATGATGGCATTGCGAGATCTCATGTCCGATATTAGAAACATAAAACAAATAGTTCTTAGAAATAGTGTAAGAATTGTATATTGTAGTATAATTTTTCTTTCTTTCCTGATTCTGTGATCTTATGAGGGAACTTTTTGTCACTATAGATTTAATGGGGTAGATTGTTTAGCACACCTTGGTGAATTATCCCCTGTACACTGTATATCAAGATTCAACTCACTACAGACGTCTCATAATTTCATATATTTATGTTTAGAACATTTAAATTAACTCCTGACCACAATCTTTCATCATATTCTTTAAAATAGTTCTTTGACTTCCAAGATTGGGTTTCAGAAGAAAGTAGGAAAATTTTTATATTGTAACAGTCATCAGTCCTGATTGATTGCCGGTGGTCAGTTAGCTCTGAGTTGGTAGAACACCTGACTAGAGATTCAGGGAGCCCATGTTTGAAACCCAGTCTGCTCTGTTGCATTGTTTCCCTTCTGGTTACATTTGGTGCCATTGACCACCTCTGCACTTGCAGGTGAAAGTCCTGCCTGGGACAAAAATATCTTAAGGTTGTGTGTCATCGAGGATGATGGCAATTTAAGGAGGAAGGAATGTAGTGGTCAGCTGGGTTCGATTGCCATTGGCCAGTTAGCTCAGTTAGCAGAGCACCTGACTAGAGATTTCGATCAAGGAGCCCAGGTTCGAATCCTGGTCTGGTCCATTGCAATTTCTGCCCTCTGGTTACAATATATAATGATGAAAGCATACAAGAATTTGTTTATTGTATGTATCAATAAATAGCCTCTATTATAATGAGCTGAAGCACTGTTTTGTTTAAAAGAACTGAAAACATGCAAATAGACAACACACATATCAAATAAGCCTTTGTTTTGTACTTCTGAGTAATGCACACTGTAATCTGAACACTTTAAATGATTTTGACAGACAAATATAATGTAAGTGCTGTTATTTTCTAAGGTCCTGATATTTATTTCCTCTCAATGTAAAACAATTATAAAATATCTTCTGAAAAAGAAACCTGAAGCATATCAAATACACTGCATCCAGATTTTCTTAACTGTTATCAAACCTGATTTCATAAAACTCATGCAAGCTTTATTCTAGATGGTAGCTTGTATGTTGGTGTTCTGTCTGGCTTAAGTTTTACCTGAAAGTAAAAACCAGACTTTAAAACTTATCAACAAATCTAGCCCAGATTTAGTGTCACATAATTTATCTGATCTTAGAACTAAACAACAAACGGAGAAATCTGAACTCTGTATCACAAGTGTACTTCCATGTGCAGCATCAGAAAGCAAACAGTGGGTGCCTTATAATTACTGATACTCGTTAAGGTAATATATCCAAAAAAAAGTTCTCCATATAGAAATTAACTGAAATCTCATCTTCTTGTCTGTAAATACATATAGGCAGGGACAGGAAAAGGAGCAGACTTACAGTCCATTTCTTCTATAAAAATTATTGTATCTTCCGTGCTTTGATTTTACATCAGATGAATTTTTAATCGGCAACAGAATTGTCATTGTAGATATCTAGACCACAGATTGCGAAAAGTCCTATAACATTTGTGGTGTCATTAGGTCATTTTGAATAAAAGCTCTGCAGGATCAAATGACTAAACAGTTGCATTTCGTAGGTTTGTGTTCACAAAAAAATTTGGCTTTGAATCTTTTTAAACTGTAATTAAAGATGAATCAAAATAGATAAGACGTCGTGGGCTTAAATCAACAGGAAAGATCTAACATACAATTAAACCCTTCACATTTTAAATTAAAAAAAGAAAGATAGCCTAAAATCAATAGGTGTTAAATTCAGTTTGATAGACTGAAATTGCACACAGTTGTTGATGCCCATCAAATCAAATATAAATCCAATCTGAATAATAACCCTATGTCAGCCTTATTCTGTTGGAGTGATGGCAATGGTCTAGAGCCTGTAGAAGTCATTGTGTGTGGGGACCCAAGTATGAAAACTTCACTGTATCAATCCAAACATACTTATCACCTTCATTTGAAAATCATCACAAGAAAATCTGATATTAAGTGGAATTAAATCTTTAATAAGATTAGGTAAACCTGATAGCTGACGGGAGCTCTTTAGCAGAGGAGGGGGGAAAAGAACGACCCAGTCATCACCAGATCGCTTCTACTCCTGGCTGACTTTATATAAAAGTGTGCTTCACGCTACAAAGTGCAACAAATATTCTATTATTACAATGCATCTATTTATATAACTTACACACATAGACTTGATTGGTTGAATGTTAAGATTTTTTAAAATTTCAACAAATGCATGATGCTTATTTATTCTTTAAGCCAAATGGTTTATTGAATTATATTCTTTTATCATAACTCAGCTACATAAAAAAGAAAAGTACTGCATTTTACATCTAAATACAAGATTTCCCACTGAAAAGTAATGTGCATAGTTAATAATATTTGATTAAATGTATGAGCTGAAAAATTACATATCGCTTTTTCATAAAGCTGTGACTTTGTATAAAAATTTCCCAGGGCCTCCGTGGCCGAGTGGTTAGAGCATTGCGGTCAAAATCACACTGCCTCTCACCTCTCTCGGCGCGGGTTCGAATCCCGTTCGCGCCGGTAAGTGAGAAAGTTTCCCAGTTTACTTTCGGAAGGTCGGTGGTCTCTTCCCAGGTACATTGTATCTGGGTTCTCTCTTCCACCAATAAAAAACTGGGTGCCACCATATAACTGAAAAATTGTTGAATGTGGCGGAAAACATTAATCAATCAATCACCCCAAAATTGCATAATTTTGAGAAACGTGCTTTATACTCACTTTGAATTCGTTCTTTTAAAATACATGTAACTTGAAGTTTTTCTTTTTACTATTTAACAATTTTTAACAAGAAATAATGCACTGGCAATAAAGACATTCAATGAATGACATCTCACGGAGATTTATACAAGGACCATTGTCAATCTCAATTGACCAACAACTGTCCCCTTATTTATTTAACACTGACTTTTAATATGCCATTTTTCAATTTATAAGCAGCACTGAGGCAAACATATCAATTTTCCCTGATTATTTCATGGTCTTTCGGTCCAGGGAGCCCCATTGAGCTTAATGGGTGTCCCTTGTACCTGTAGTTCTAAGTTTTCCAACAACTAGGGCTATTCTCTTTTCAGTGTCAGAAGTTACAATGCACGAGTGCCGAGGCCGAGGCGTTTGTATGGGGAGGCTGACACTTAGGGCGACATAAAACTGCAGAGTCAACCTGGACTATTGTCACAACTGTATGTAATGACTGAGTTTAAGTAAACGACCAGCAGAAAGGTACACAGTTCTTCCTACTATTCATGACACATTTAATTAACCTGTCTGTCTTTTATGACTTGTCTTCTATGGCCCAAAATTCAAGTTCCTTGTCTGAAATAGGACAACAATAACCCATATTTACTTCCTAAAGATTGATTTATTGATATAAATAATACCAGTTTGTGTAACTATATCATTACTTTACACTCTTCTTCCTTCAAGGAAATTTTTTAAACACATTTGTTGAAATATACCGCGTAAAAATGACAGGTTGTATTGAAGACGTATTTGTGAAATCACTTATCTCTCTCAATTCAAAATACTTCTTGTCTGCAATTCTGTTTCAACATGGGGTTAGCTATTAAGTGTCTATTCTAACAAATTCTATAGGAAATATATAACAAGGAGTTAGCTAAGTGAATTCTAACAAATTCTATATGAAATATATAAACTAGATGTGTCAAAGTGACATGAATGCCCAGTGCCCAAGGGCCATAACTCAAAAAGTATTTGACTGGACCATATAAGTTATTGACAAGTGACCATTCTAATAACATATATATCTATAATCCCAAATTTCAATCCAAAATGTCCATGTATGAATGAGATGTGTGAAAACTGAATTGTTTGAAATTTCAAAGTCCAAGTGACTCAATTCTTCTAAAAATCATTCAACTGGAATCAAATATGAACTTAACCTGCATATTTTCAGGATGTATCTGTATTTAAAATATTCTGTATTTTTAATTCAGAATGTCCATGTTTGACTGAGATATGAGCAGATATTTTTTTGAAGTCCAAGGGGCATACTCTGCTAAACACCATCTGACCCAAAATGACCGGTGTATTCCCAAAACATCTATATCCTGAATTTCAATTCAAAATGTCCAAGTACGACTAAGATAATGATCAGATTTAACTATGAAATGTTTCAAATATTCTAAGTCCAAGGGGCATAACTCTGTCAATCAGAACCAAAGAACTCTCAAGATGTATCCATATACCATATTTGAGTTGAACTTGCACATCTGTAGTAGAGACTGAATAATGTAGGAAGGACGGGAAAAGGCAACACTATATGCCCCAGTCATTTCATGGCAGGGCATCTGAGTAACCAGCCATTTCATGGTGGGCTGTAAAGATAAAACTGAGATGTACAAGAGTGGAAATGGGTATTTGGTTTGGGTGCAAATTAAGTATTAACCTTACTCTTTCTTTGCTGTCTTTGTGATGCATATAATGTTCATACAAAACCCTTTCTCAGCTTTAATCTAAACTTTATCTGACTAAAGCATTTTTTGGTAAACAAAAAAATTCCAATCGCTTTACAAACTCAGTCTAAATGACTAAGAATCACATATCGATGTTGCATTTCCATTCTTGAGATTGTTTTTCTCCTGAAATATTAGCAGGTGATCCATCTTCAGCTGTTAAAATCTGTGCAGTGTTGACTATCACCCCTAGCATTGTCTGTGTTGACAGCCTACCATTACTCTGTCAATGAAGATGCAACTTTAATTGCAGGTTTGGTGATGAGATGGTTGCTAAGGGTGTCATCACCAAATCCAAAAAAGTCACTGGACCATGAACTGTAATCAGCCCTCTGCCTGTGTTGGTAGTAGTGAGCTGATGGGTAGGTGATGAACCATGACAGAATATGGTTTCTCAATATGTTGAAAACATCTGCAAAACTTTATCAATATCAAGAAACCAAAAATCAAACTTTGTAGAAAATGCTATCTGCACTTTGTCATAGGTTGATAGGCACCAGTGAAATCTTATCTGAATTTTCAAGACTCTAATTCTCATATGTTTATCATAAATTAATTTAACTTTCTCAAATTAGTCAAACTTATATATTACTTTTTTTGAAACCCAAATTTTTCATGTTAAGTAGAATCTGTTCCATGTAAACTGATATTTGAATCAAACTAACAATTTGAAACATGCACATTAAGATATCTCTATCTACTACTATTACACAAAGAGCAATCATCTTTTGAGGCTTCTGATATTCAATTCAAAACACCCAATATATATATATATATATATATATATATATATATATATATATATATATGTATGTATATATATACACACACACACACACACATATACAACATCTACATGTAGATCAGTTTAATTCTTGGATGCAATATTATTGATCTTCATGTGATTGTACTTTAAAGCTGTATGACCCGATGTTCATGTATTATTTTTGTACATAATTACTTTAAAGCAGATTAATTACTTTATAAAGTTATTAACTTTCCCTTAATTATATGCTTGAAAACATCTGCATGTAAAAGAAAACAGTGCGAATATTATTTAGAAAGTAAATATAGTGGCTACATATATAAATCATCCCATAATAGACGTCTATAAATAGACCCACGCGCGTCAGGAAAATCCCAACACGATATGTATTAACTAATACGCAACTGTCTAGTTTTAAGGCTGAAAGAGCGTAAAACAAAAAATTACTGAGAGGTATTTCATATTTTTATTTCTATTATATGGTATGGCACTGTTATAACAAAATACACAGCTTTACACAGATAAGACCACCAATGATCTGAAAGTTTGAACTGATCACGTGACTGTCACTTGAAATGGCAGTGACGCGGTTATTTGTAAACATCGATTTAAAATCAAATTATTTGGGTTAAAACAGGTGAAATAATTTATGATACGTCGTACAGTCTCATAACTACATACGTGCAATGATTTAATAGCTCTTTTACGACATGGAAAAAAATATTGTACATTGTAATTCGGACCATACAGCTTTAATATCATTTAAAATGTAGTACAAATAAACCTTGAGAAATGTAAACATGACAAAGGAATTTTTACTATGCATTTCTTTCCAAAATACCATGCAGTTTTCAAAGATTTTACATCACAAAGTCAATTTTATCCCAGACCTCATTACTGTTTAAATCTATTTTATCACCTCTGAACAAAGCACAACCAATAACAGGAGGAGACATGCATTATCCTTTTTACCCTTTTATTTGCAAAGTTTTCTAAATCTTGCTTGAATTTACATAAATACATTTTGTTTCCCATTTCAAAAGCTTAACCAAATTCTAATTGTGTGTGTTTTTATTTTCAGAGTTCCCAAGAGTGCAATTCACTGATTTGAAGGTGCTAGGCAGTATGCTAATTTACATGAATCATTTTTGATTTTCATGTCTGATATCGATTATTTTAAGATTGTCAATATGTTGACTTGTTATGTTGAAAGACAATGCCCCCACCTCCCTTTATTTTCATAAAACAATGATTTATATATGTATGGTCCTTTTCTCTCTAAAGTGTTTGAACTATATTTTACAAACAAAACGATTTACATGTATTGCGATAATATGCTACAGACACTCATAATTCCTTCCCTCTTTTGCTCAAAGCAATGACAAAAGCTTTTTATTGAGAATATAGTCTAAGAATGCATTTTAAAATATTTGCCTTTTTATTAAAATAATTCTGATAAAAAGAATTGACAATGGCAATTTGCAGTTACTCCCCTTATTGTTGCAATCTAAAGCTTCACAAATGTGTATTGTAAAGCTTACATTATTTAATTCTTTCTTTTGCTGAGTTTTTAAAACAAGATTTAGTTTCTTAGATTTTATGGAGAACACTTTCTTTAAAATGACTACATTTCATCAAATTGTTAAAGGTTACGAAAGGGTTTGTGGGGTGTTACAAGAAATATGCATTTTAAAAAAAAAAAAAGGGGGGGGGGGTTTGTATATCACTGTCACAGTATTTACATACTTTGTTACATCATGACCCAATACATTGTGAAAAAATCCCACATCAGACACAGGGATAAAGTCAGTGAGTAGAATTGTGTAGTCATATCATTGTTCATTCATTACACTTAATTCATACAAGAAATGTGTATGTGGCACTTTATAAATATTAACCATCAGATAAAGTAAACTTTCTTTTCATTCCATTATTCTTTATATAGCCTTTGAATAAAATATGCGCTATGGCCAAAAATTAATAGAGAAGAAGAAGTTGCATTTTATCAGTTGTTAGAATTACTGCCTTTATTCGGTCTAATTTTATAAATCCTCCCAAATATGTGACAAGCATAAAAGTTTCATGAGAGCATTTTCCCAGATTTCCATGACCTTCAAACTTTGGCTTATATAGGTTCCACTTTAGAATAGGAATCCACTAAGTCCGGGCATCAAATGAAAGAAAACGCAATAGAAGAGGACAAAAGAAAAGGAAGGAAGGTTAAATATTACATCCTAAAAGAAAAAAAAGAAATCTTCCATGCATACTTATTGCCGGAATGACTCCTATGCAATGACCTTTAGACAGCTCAGGACCGATCTCGATGCTCATTCTGTAGAATATTAAACATACTTTTTCTTGATGCAGAGTGTGTATATGGATACAGTGGTTCATATTTCTTTAAATGATTTTTCCCTATCAAAATGATATTGGTGCTATGAATTGAGGTCTGTAACATGCTGTGTATCCCCTATATTCATCCATATAGCATTATGAAAATTTTTAAACACATAAGAATTATAAATATTAATATTCTTTTTTAATATAATAGCTTGCAAGGCATTAACAAAATGCAATATCCTCATGATAGTATCTTTCAATTTGATTTTTTACCCGAGTATGACCTTGACTATAATGTAATGTGAAGCCTCAATTTTCACCTTTAATACAAAAGCTCTGCAAGGCACCCAGGGTATCTACTTGCAATGTAGGCTTTTTCTATTAAGTCCCTTAGTGACCTTGACCTTTTGAACTCAAAATCGATAGGGTTCTTTCTTGATAACAATTTAGCTATATGTGAAGTGTCTATAGCCATACAAGCAAAAATACAACCTCTAAAGTGTCTACTAGCTTTTTCTATTAAGTTCCCTAATGACCTTGACCTTTTGATCCCAAAATAAATATGGTTTTTCTTCTCTTGATAACAAAGCTATATGTGAAGTATCAAATCAATCGACCAAAACACAACACACACACACAACATAACCAACCAACCAACCCCCCCCCCTCCCCACTGGAATGAAATTATTTTTAATACAGAACCAATAATTCATCCAAAATATGTGATTTCCCCACCGATCACCCTCATAAGTTGTTCTGAATAGTAAGTTCCTACCGTCTGTAAGTTTTTGGGATGACTACTTGCGAGATAGTAATATATGTATTCGTGAGATGACCACTTGCGAGATAATAATGTATGTATTAGTATCTCACAAGTTGTCATCTCAAAAGCTTATAGAAGGTGGAAAGAAACTGACTAGTCAGAATGACTTATGAGGGTGATCGATGGGGAAATAACATATAACATATTTTGGATAAATTATTGGTTCTGTATAAAAATATTTTCATTTCGGGTGGTGGTATGTATTTGCAAGGGGTAATAATCAAGTTTATGTATTCTACATATATATGAAGGCTTCCTATAGATGACCTGGATTTACTATCCTAAAGTTTATATACAATCATCTCATCTTGGTATGAAATATTCATTTTAATAACAGATGCTATCAGGACTTCATTGCATTGCATTTCCTGAGATAAATCTATTAACTACTGTTACAGATTTGTACAATGTAAATTTCAAATCATTAGATTAGTTATAAGGTTGTAAAAATTTGAAAAGTAGGAAATACATGCTGATATATTTTATATCCTGCTTGGGTATCTGATTATCATTTGAAATTTATTTCATATTAGATTCTTTGATATGCAAAGTAACATGGGTTTTCCAACACATCAATGAAATCAATCTAAATACATGCATGTTCCAAATGATTTTGATATACAGATTTGTATTTTACATACCGTAGACCTAGATATTTCAAAATAAGAAATATTACACTAAGACCTTTAAAAATTATATACATAGTAAACGACTGAAGAATATATATTGAGCATGTTATAGTTTCAGCTTATCAAAACAAGTACCAGCATGGAAAAGGTGACTGCTTCCTAAACATTTCTATCGAATGCTCAAATTTTAATTTTCAACACTTCAAAGGGAACTGATACGATTAAATCTTTTTACGTTTTCTTTTTGGTAGGCATAAAATTGCATCCTGATGGCAGTTCATTGATGGTGAACTGGTAATTTGTACAGCTCCTCTCTATTGCTATTCCCAGTAGGGGGACAATCTTAGTGGGCAAAACTCAATCCTTTCATGATCAAAGGTGAAGAGTTGTAGAGATGTTCATCTTCATAAAAGTAAAGGTTTAGGTAATTTCTGACCAATTTTTTCTGCCTTTTTAGAGTAAGGCCTACAATTAAGAAAGAAAGGGCCCAATTACGTGCAAACTCCAGCCAGGATTCCCTATCCATCCAACATCACAGGGCATAAATTAACCCCCCCCCCCAAAAAAAAATATATCCCGGGATTTTAACTTAGAGTTATAAAAATTTCTATTACCATCTCTAGGCCATCAAATTACCTACTATTTATATCATATGATACCCAGGATTTCATTATTGACAAACAATTATTGTACAGAGGGTGAAATTGAAGCCAAATATTTAAAATCCTCTGATCCTATCTATAACGAGGACAGATGAAATTTGAGGCAAGATTGTAAGAGAGCCTAAACACCATCAATCTACACATTTAACCACACAATGGAGACTTTGAAAACTGACTCAACCCTGTACTTCTCTTATAATATCAGCCACTATCATTACACAATTCAACAATGATGTACTGCTGCTCCCTGCTCTACAACAATCATTCCCATACAGATACACGGCTGATAACATCTCCAAACATGACATTAAAATTTCACTTCATATGTACATACTGAAAAGTGTTGATCATCAGGAAAAGGGCTGTTATGGTAATTACGCAAAGTGTTTTCAAATTGGTTAATTGGCAAACTACTGCACACCACAAAGCTGTCCATCAACCCCGAATGAATTTCTTTCATGAGACTTCAGAATCTTTTTAATTTCAAGATAGATAATTTCAGATATAAATGTAATTGTTCATTTTAAGAATGTCAAACTCTGATTATCACTAAAACGTCTATTTTAATGCATATTCTACCCTTAAATGATAAAATCCCATTAAATTCAAAAGGATTTTCTTGTTTTTTCATCTTTCTGAACTTCATTGCCGATGTACGTCATCAGTAGCAATATTATGTGCAAATTTGCTGAAGAGTGTTTTTCAAGATGGAGGATTAGTAAGACGAGGACTTGAGACACTGGACAGCAAACAGCCTCGTCACCACCAGAGGACCTGGAATGTGACTAATGCCGCCAGAATTAGAAGGAAACAGTCGCCTCCGCTGGTATCTGACTACCAGAACAACTTAAGTAATCGCTAGAATAAACAAACATGATATTCTTCAAACTCTAGAATTGCAACTCATCCTTTAAAAGGACAATCAATTAGACAGGGATTTAAAAAAATTTCACACTTGGTTTCCCCACAAATCTTACAGGACCTTGCCATTGTCTGATGTACACTTTTATTTACTCAGTAAATTTCCCATCACTGACTACTAACGATATCAAAAAATAAAAAAAAAAATTCTATAGCATGAAAGTCAAAAAGTTAAAGAATACTAAAATAAAGGGTGCATGACACCTAAATCTGGTGATGTTGCTACACGAGTGAAAAATACTGGAATGGGATGTAAAACACTGCACTCAATCTAATTAAAATCAGATCCTAATTAAGATACGCTCACAATCGCTTCTTACACAGAGTATACAGCGCTGATCTAAGAAGTCTGATTTTAATTAGATTGACAATGCACTGTAACAAGTTTTTAATCAGCATTTCCAATGTTTTTGCTTTTGATATCTTTACAAATTATAATAATAGCCATTTCCAAATGAATGTGCTGCAGTTGTGAACAATGCATGCATGAATCTTGATAAATATAGTACGTCTATTTTAACAGATGGGAATTCCGACAGAAATTAAAAAAGAATGTAAATGTAGAAATAAATTACATGAGGGTATAAATCGCAACACTTCACGCCAGCATACTTTTCATTAAGTGCTTACACGCTTCTTGAAGTATGTGAGTGTGAAGTGTCATGGTTCATACTCTAATGTATTTTCGAAAATGAAATCTATATTCTTCAATACATACATTGACCTTATTAATTCATGAACAAAAATAAATTCAAATCAAACAGCATACAAAAAAAGGCATTTAAAATACCAACAAGATAAGTAAAGTTTTACTTATCTGATGTCCAGTATAAAATGAGTCATAAGAAAACACTATATCTAGAGCTCACATCGGATGCAAGGTACAAATTCGTGAAAGAGCAGCAACACACAAGCTTGGAGCCTCCCAGACAGAAATTCATCGAACTCGACATGGAGAATTGTACTTTTGCCTTAAAAAGGTATAAACTTTCTACGAGATTGTGATGATATTGAATCAATTTGATACATTCTAATAAAACAACACAGAAGCTTTAGTTACTGAGGAGGAGACCTGCTTCAAACGCTACAACTTGGTCTTTCATCTGGAAGGTATACATGTAGGTCCGATCACTCCAATGCATCATCTATGCAAGATTTATTATGTAAAATTACATAAAAGTTACAGTTCCTTATGAAATGATCCTGCTGTAAAACTATATCCAAATTCATAATAAAAAACTGAGGTCAGATGCTGCATCCAAATTCATAATAAAAAATATAGGTCAGATGCTGCATCCAAATTCATAATGAAAAATAGAGGTCAGATGCTGCATCCAAATTCATAATGAAAAATAGAGGTCAGATGCTGCATCCAAATTCATAATGAAAAATATAGGTCAGATGCTGCATCTAAATTCATACTGAAAAATAGAGGTCAGATGCAGCATCCAAATTCACAATGAAAAATAGAGGTCAGATGCTGCATCCAAATTCATAATGAAAAATATAGGTCAGATGCTGCATCCAAATTCATACTGAAAAATAGAGGTCAGATGCAGCATCCAAATTCATAATGAAAAATATAGGTCAGATGCTGCATCCAAATTCATAATGAAAAATATAGGTCAGATGCTGCATCCAATTTCATAATGAATGGTTGTGTGCATCTGTAGGTGCATCATCCATGCAAGTCTGAATCATGTAGGATTAACAGTTTCTAGGAAAGGGATCATTAAAATTTTGTAGATCTATAACCTGCTGTCCATGCAGGCCCTGATACCACAATATCTCTCCACAGAGGTCCCGACATTTTTCCACGAAGGTCACGATAACTCTGCGGACATTTGTTTCAGCAAGCTATCTCAGGCTTATAACAAAGGTGCATATTATATACTTCACAGTTTAAAACCAAACAAGTAACATTTTTATACTATTATGGGTATATTTCTAATCATATTCAAAACTGAAATATCTTTAATTCATTTTATCTATACTCAGCTGCTTCTTGAAAGTCCCACTTTGGTGGAGTATTTTTTTTTTTTATCACCATATTGAAAATGTTCATTTTATGGTGTAAAGCTGCTGAACTTTTTGTAATTAAATATAAGTGTATGATACAAACCCAATACTTACAAAAAGATATTTTTTTCTTTCATGACATGTATTTCAGCACCAGAAAAATTGCATTACCAGCAGTGAAAGGGAAATAACTCTCACAAATGTTTGCTTTACAGCGCAATTCATATTATTGTTCACCCCAGCCTTCTTGTTTCATTTTTAAAAAGATGGCATAATACGTTATGTATAAAACTAAACTGCATCTACATATAATATGTAGTGTGAAATTGAGAACAGCTGGCATGTTGAATTATTGTTCAGGCTTCCACTTCACGGAGGAATTGAAATTGTCAGAGAATATATATCATCACGACCTATTCCTGCATGTGCAACCTTATTCTCTTAGTGGACGTGGACAGGATGGATTTCTAAACTTTCCCCTAGATCTGACACTGTATTAGCTGCAGAACTGTAGCTCTCTGAAAAAATATTTTGACATAACAGTGTTATGTCAAAATATTTTTTCAGAGAGCTACAGTTCTGCAGCTAACACTGTATATGACCTATACCTTGTGCATGATAACTCTTATCATTTAGCACTGTTTAGCAAAATTAGTTGTACAATGCCAATGGTCCGAATTTCGACAAGTTTTTTTTCACATTGTAAAAACGCAGTTAAGGCTGCACGACATCTCATTCATTACTTAACCTGTTTTAACCAGAATTATTTGATTGATTACAAACAACCATCATTCTGTTTAAAATGACCAGATGACAGTCACGTGTGCAGTTCAGAGTTTTAGATCATCGGTGGTCTTATCTTTGTATTTTGTTATGTACAGTAAAATATCAAAAACCTCTTACTAATTCGTTGTTTTACTCTCTTTCAGCCCACATGGCCTGGGCCCAAAACGGACTTAGCCCCTGTGTTAGAGAAGTGCATCATGTTGGGATCCCCTGACGCGCATGGGGCTATTTATAGATA